>NC_053166.1:71073424-71085924 GCF_016835505.1 Polypterus senegalus | reverse complement strand
ATAATCCTAACGGGGCATCAGCTCGTCACAAGGTGAATACAAGCACTCACATACACTAGCATCATTTTATTGTCACCAAATCTGCATATCTTTTGAAGGAAACCAGAGCTCACTGTGGAAACCCAGCAGAAAAACGTATACTCTAAGCAAGCAACAACAGCTACATGACTCCCTGCGAAACAGCAGTGCTATCGCTCCGCCACAGTGTCACCCCATGTGTGTAATTATTAACAGTGTTCATTATTTAAACGAAATGAATGATTTATCTGTAAAATGTAACATACATACTTTAATGTATTTCATCATGAAAGTGATATTAAGTATAAATCTAAGGATTCTAAATGCGCAGAGAGTTGGAATATCATACATTTAATGTGTTCTGTGTGGTGGTCTATTGCTGTTTGCCTCTACTGTCAGGTCAGGAGGAAGTCCCAGAAAAAAAAGACACAGAAGATGGCATGTGAGAATTTTAAAATGTATCATGTCATTACAATTGAGTATATGCGACACTTGAATATAAAAGCACCACGAATGCATCTGTATGTTGGCATTTTGCTTCATCACATCAAACCATTCATCAAACATCGAAGCTCGAACACCGATCTCGTAGGATCCGCATACAGGCTTTTTGTCACATGTAGATAGAAAACAGAGACTCTGACATCAAGTTCCTACTCTTATCACACTGCACTCCCACACTTTTTGCTGGTACTGCAAGTCACGCACTCGTCACGTTAATTTCTGAGGACCTGCTCAGAGGACGCGTCAAATGAATGCTGGGAAGGCGTGGCAGCCATGATGCGTGCACGTACACGTTATGAGCATGAAGTACAAACGAGCCCTTAGTGTTAGACCTGAGTGTTACTTGGGCTGTACAAATAGAGTTAAAAGTTTTAGTCCCGAGTGTCACTTGGGCAATGGTACAGACACATCTCGTATAAGCGTTAGACCCAGGATTACTCAGACTGTAAAAGTGCCAACAGCATTAGTGCTAAACATTGCACAGGCAAAGGTGTAGACGCATCTTCTTTTATTCACATAATGGCACCTCATAAGAAACAGCTCTCGTAAGCAGTGTTGAAAAGGCAAATCTGTCTTCAGGCAGTGAAATTGAAAATGGACAGTGAAATGGAAATCGGCTCTGATGAATCTGAAAGTGACGTTCGCTTCATTCACACATGTGCAGTGTGCACTTCATATTATTTATTATTTGTTATTATTATTTGTATCATTATTATATTTTCTATATATTTCTGACTTTGCACATTTAGTGTTTTGCATGTTTTACAGCACAAAAATGAGTCTTAATAAAAATGTAATTTTTCAGGCCAAAAAACAGAGGTTTTTATATGTTTTTTTTTTTCAATAAACACTAAGGAGGTTAAACTAATACTACTCAAAGTAAATGCAGTAGTCACTATTTGAACTTGAAAAGAAATCAAACTGTTAATTAACCTTGAAGGGGTTGACTTTATTAAACAGCAGTCAAAATGCACTACAGGTAGTGTGTCAATAAAAAAGAATGATATTAAATAATAACAAAATGTGTAAATTACCTTTTCTGGTTGCATTCAAACCTCTCAGGAAGCACATAGTTTGGAGAATGAACACAGGGTCTCCAAAACCCATGGAAATGAACCAGAAAAAAATAATTCACTGTTGAATAGTGCATATTTTGCTGCTTCAGTTAAGTAAGCAAATGAACTAAACTTGGCTTAATATATTAGGAACAACTGGGTGCAAGGCTTTTCAGTTAAGTAGTGAAGTCTTCTAAATATTAATGTCAGACGCCTTCTCAACTGATATAGCCATGAACAGTTTCTATGGAGACAGCAAGCAAAAAAACTATATTATACTAATATAACTGCCAGCCTACAATCCTTGGAAAAACAAATTCTACTCTTCTTTCACAATTTCTTAAAAGCTTTAACTAGCTCTAGACCAAGGGTTCCTAACTCTGGTCCTGGAGGGCCCCAGTGGCTGCAGGTTTTCATTCCAAACCCTTTTCTTAATTAATGCACTAATTATGTTCTTTTGAATTAATTTTCAGTTACTTGTTTTCTAAGATTTGTTCCCCTTAATTTCCTCATCGTTCCTCCGAAATGCTTCATTTCTTTCCTTAAATGGTACACAAACATAAATGAATTGTAAAGTGAGTGAGCCAACAGAAGACCAACTCCAACCAATTTCACTCGAACCAGTTGCTTAATTAGGTTCTGATTGTTCTTGTTAATTAAACCTGCTCGTTAATTCCATGTCTTGTTGCTGCTCTCATTATGTAATAGAATACGTTTTCAAAATTGTTGATTTTCTCTTTTCTAAGAGCACTATTAAAATGTTTTGGGGAACTCAGCAGATCAACATCATCTTTACGTATTTTCAGATACTGTGTGATGAACACAGTTTGCTCATCATGTTTTGGCTAAGTTTTGTAACTCATTATTGTTTGGCTGCTAATTTTGTATGTCATTATTGCTTGGCTGCTAAATAAGGAAAAAGAAACAATTAAGGAGTCTGAGTCTTCAAGATCAAGTCATTTAAAATTTATTCAAAAGAAGTTAGTTAGCAGCAAAAACATGTCACTAATTAAGAAAAGGATTAAAATGAAAACCTGTAGGTAACCACTGGGGCCCTCCAGAACCAGAGTTGGGGAACCGCTAATATAGACAAATCAAAAATTGCAGAATGACAAAAGTATTGCTCAATGAGCCAAAAAACTATATGGATATTTCAAAATTCTCTCCAAATCTAAAAAAGAACATTGTTATTTTCCCTTACTTAATACCTCAATCTTAGAAACAATTAATACAAAAGGAACTGTCAAGTATGTACAAATCACACATAAAAATTACAAAAATATCACCTGGAAATAATCCATATTGATGTGTTCATCAATAACAGAGCTGTTTCAATAGATTTAAGCTGAGTGCTTTTTTTTTTTTATAACCGCAACATTAAAACATTACAAATTAAGTTATTACAAATCTGCAAACATCAGAGCTCATCAGAAAAACATTTTTTCAAATGCTACAATCTACTACATGTCAAAGTAAAAAATACATCAAATAATACATGGATGCATTGTATATTTCTTCTGCTATGTACACTAATCACCAGATTCACATAGTCTCTAAACACAGTCCTTCAACCTAACAGAGAGCATATATGAATACTGTAAACTACAATTTTGTACAGCTTATCAAAAATGCATAGTGGCTCCAGGCTGACCCAACAGTTCAGCACATTCATTAACAGCCCAACAATTTTGCACTTTAATCAGAACAGATGGTGTGCAAAGGCTGAATGATGTTAATCAAAAGATAAAAAAAAATATGAAATTACTGAAGTGGCTAGAAATATATTCAGAGCCTATATAATTTACACAAGTATATTGCATTTCTGAATTTACAATAAATTAACTTTCATATTTTAGTCTAACAGAGGATGCACATCATAATTTGCAGGTTATACAGTGTTCCAGTACAACATCGAAAAATGTGTTTACCAACATCAAACATCTATGAACAGTCCCAAAGGATTGCCATCAATATAATTTAAAAACACAGGAGCAAGGAAGTTAGATTTACCCAGGTTTGCCCATGAAATTTCCTCAATCAATGGGCCTCAGTGCCACTGGTATATCAGACATATCAGAGGTACTACGTAACTAAGTAGTTTTGGTGTGAAAGAGAATGCAGCAGAACTCCGTATTAAAGCACCATTCAGTAATATAACAAAGGTGATTTAACATGGATTCATTTTAAGCTAAAAACTGCTAAAATCCTTGATTCTCCATTAGCATCAATGCCTAAAATTACTACTACCTCACTTAAGAGTGGGTTTGCATAAATGTTGACTAACAAAAAAAAAAAATCAAAAGTTAGTATTACTTTTACTCATTCAAAAACACCATCCTGATCTCTTTTTACCACTTTCTGGAAAACAACATCCCCATCACCTACAGAAAAAAATTACGCTTAATTCTGTTCAGTCATGACTTGGCTTTGTTGATCAATTTGCAGTGTTTTTTCTTTTACTTCAGAAAGCACTTTATGTTGATTGGTATTGCAAACTTAATGAAAATATGCAGTTGGACAACAATGTTGGCATTTTTAAAAACAGAAGACTATGCACAGTAGGGCTGCAATGATTAGTTGACGTAATCGACGACGTTGACTAAAGAAAATCGTTGACGCGTCATAAACAGAACCGTCAATAGAGGCTCCAGTCACAAAGAACCACATTGGTTTTTGTAACTGCAATGCATTACATGAAAGTCTGGGGGCAGTATCATTTGTTACTGTTTGTCAAGACTGCACACAGTCCTAACAATGAAGAAGAACATCTGAGAAGAAGATGATCATATTTTAGTGAAAAATAAACGTGGTTGCAATGGCGAGTCGGATAGAGGAGGGGCGAGGGAAGTGTGGGAGCACTTCACCGAAACAGAAAAAAAAAAAGAGTTGAATGCAGATCATGCAAAGCGGAGCTTTCTTTTCACAGCAGCACCACCCCGATGCATGAGCATCTGAAATGCAAGCATCCTTGAGCTGTGATGCCGCCGTCTCTTGAGAGGTAAGTTTTAGCGAGTAAAGTTAGTGTCACGTGTTTACATTGACGTTTGCACCGTACTACAGTATAATGTGTATATTAAGGTTTCGACAATGATAGTTAAACCTTAAACCGACACATTCTTAGGGGTTAATGCACCCCAGGACACCAAATACTTTTTAAATACACTTTTTAAGTAAATGTCACAAATCACAAAGAAAATGTGAAATTTTAATGGAGCACTTATTTTTTTGCATGCAAAGAGCATCACAATTACTGCAACACTGATCATTTTACACACTGCAAATAAACTGTAAAAACTATAAAAAAAACTACTGCAGAAATCTATTATTATATGTTCAAGATGCAACTGAAGCCATTTATGAAATTCAGCAAATTACCAAGCCAACTGCGCTTGAACTGGCTGCAAGCAAACACACAAAGGTAAATGCTGATGATTACAGGCTTGTCTAGTGCAGCAGCTAAATCCCAAAGACAGTGATGCTGCAGTGCTGCCAGGCCCCAGCAGTGCTCATGTGCTGGCTGCTCAACGAATGTACGGCACTGACTGATCAGCTCCGGCGTGCTGCCAAATTGCTCGGTGAAGCAAATATAGCCAGTTGCGGTGTTCAATGAATGTACGTCACCGAATATACTCGCCCTCTGCGTGCTGGCAAATTGCACTGAGAAACAACTTTAGCCAGTTGTGGAGTTCAATAAATGTACGTCGCCGCATATACTCAGCTTCGGTGTGTTTCCAAATTGCACTGGAAACCGACTCTAGCCGGTTGCAGCAGTTTAAGGGTTAAGTGAATATAACTTCAGTTATGTTTGCTAACATGTTTGGAGCTATAGTAAATGAGCAAACAGGTGTAGCCGAGCCGTCCTAGATTTTTTTTCTTCTGTTTTCGTATAATATTTGAGTTCATATGAATAGTAAACCATCTCTAAGTAGCGTTAGGTAACTTGTGTTTTGGAGTATATCAGTAAATAGCTTGTTATATATTTTAGTCCGTTATTTTTTATTTTGGCATAAAATAGTACATGATGTAAAAAAACTACAACACTTTTCCTTCAAAGTGTAATGATTAAAACATCTTTCTCTGTCTGCAAAATCATTCTTGTGTGTTCCTGCTACCTCTACTCCCTCTGAGTGTCTCTTCTCAGCAGCTGGGAACATTGTCTAAAAGAACAAACGCAGCCTCACACCAGGGCATGTCGAAATGCTCACGATCCTGCACTGCAATCAAGAATACTGTATATGAACTGAATCTTTTATAAACTGTACATTGTTTTATTTTATTTGTATTGAAGCTTTATTTAAACATTTGGACTTTAAGACACACCAGTGGCCATTTTTGGTTAAGTTAAATGCACTTTTTTGGTTTAAAGACTATATGCACCTTTGTATTGTTTAATGTATTTTTTATTTTGATGGTCACACTAATATAAAACATCTGATTATTTTCAAATTCATATGTTTCACTGGTTGTTATTTTAATTTGATTATTATTAAGTTTAATCATGTTAATGCAGAAACATCAGGGTGACATTCAGAACAGGATGTTCAACCACAGGTCACAGGCAGCAAAATAGTCAGGCATGAAAAAATCGTGACTAATCGACTAATCGGGGAAAAAAACTGAACAAATAGTCGACTACCAAAATAATCATTAGTTGCAGCCCTAATGCACAGATTAAAAAAATATATATTGCAATGAGTTCATCTTAAATTTTTTGTCACATGACATAACCCCGATCTACAGATGCAATGCTGTGTGAAATTTCCCTGTTTCTAACTCTGCTCATTTCTAATCGTGCTTGATTCATTAACAGAGACACCCCCATCCACAACTCATATGCAAATGAACTGAAAAGGTAAAACTGTGTCCCAAGGCCTAAAAAATTGACAAACACTGCTCGAAAATAAATGCTGTAATCCAGAGACACAATGAAATTGTTATTCCAAAGAGGCTGACAGAACAAAAAAAAAACTCCACCAGTTGCTTTGATACAGTGCATCCGGAAAGTATTCACAGCGCATCACTTTTTCCACATTTTATTATGTTACAGCCTTATTCCAAAATGGATTAAATTCATTTCATTCCTCAGAATTCTACAAACAACACCCCATAATGACGTGAAAAAAGTTTACTTGAGGTTTTTGCAAATTTATTAAGAATAAAAAAAACTGATAAATCACATGTACATGAGTATTTACAGCCATTGCTCAATACTTTGTTGATGCACCTTTGACAGCAATTACAGCCTCAAGTCTTTTTGAATATGATACCACAAGCTTGGCACACCTATCCTTGGTCAGTTTTGCCCATTCGTCTTTGCAGCACCTTTCAAACTCCATCAAGTTGGATGGGAAGCGTCGGAGCACAGCCATTTAAAGATCTCTCCAGAAATGTTCAATCGGATTCAAGTCTGAGCTCTGGCTGGGCCACTCAAGGACATTCACAGAGTTCTCCTGAAGCCACTCCAATGACATCTTGGCTGTGTGCTTAGGGTCGTTGGTTCATCTTTCACCAGGACGTCACCCCAGTCTGTGATCAAGAGCGCTCTGGAGCAGGTTTTCATCCAGGATATCTCTGTATTTTGCTGTAATCATCTTTCCCTTTTATCCTGACTAGTCTCCCAGTTCCTGCCACTGAAAAACATCCCCACAGCATGATGCTGCCACCACCATGCTTCACTGTAGGGGTGGTATTGGCCTGGTAATGAGCAGTGCCTGGTTTCCTCCAAACGTAACGCCTGGCATTCACACCAAAGAGTTCAATCTTTGTCTCATCAGACCAGAGAATTTTGTTTCTCATGGTCTGAGACTCCTTCAGGTGCCTTTTGGCAAACTCCAGGTGGGCTGCCATGTGCCTTTTACTAAGGATTGGCTTCCGTCTGGCCACTCTACCATACAGGCCTGATTGGTGGATTGCTGCAGACACGGTTGTCCTTCTGGAAGGTTCTCCTCTCTCTACAGAGGACCTCTGGAGCTCTGACAGAGTGACAATCGGCTTCTTGGTCATCTCCCTGACTAAGGCTCTTATCCCCTGATTGCTCAGTTTAGAAGGCCGGCCAGCTTTAAGAAGAGTCCTGGTGGTTTCAAACTTCTTCCACTTACGGATGATGGAGGCCACTGTGCTCATTAGGACCTTCAAAGCAGCAGAAATTTTTCTGTAACCTTCCCCAGATTTGTGCCTCGAAACATTCCTGTCTCGGAGGTCTACAGACAATTCCTTTGACTTCATGCTTGGTTTGTGCTCTGACATGAACTGTCAACTGTGGGACCTTATATAGACAGGTGTGTGCCTTTCCAAATCATGTCCAAACAACTGAATTTACCACAGGTGGACTCCAATTAAGCTGCAGAAACATATCAAGGATGATCAGGATGCACCTGAGCTCAATTCTGAGCTTCATGGCAAAGGCTGTGAATACTTATGTACATGTGCTTTCTCAATATTTTTATTTTTAATAAATCTGCAAAAATCTCAAGTAAACTTTTTTTCACGTTGTCATTATGGGGTGTTATGTGCAGAATTCTGAGGAAAAAATGAATTTAATTCATTTTGGAATAAGGCTGTAACATAACAAAATGTAGAAAAAGTGATGCGTTGTGAATACTTTCCGGATGCACTGTAACATGCAGCTTTTATCAAGGCTTTTATTTAAACATTTTGAGCACTGATTAAATCATCTGGAGCAGCGCACTGGCTGATGCAAATTTTAGTTCCCACTTCGACATATGTACAAGATTGCAGATAAGGTGAAGGGGGTGGGAGTAATATATATTAAATACAGTCTTACTGGATCAGTTGCGTAAAACCGACTATATTCACAGCCACCATGCATGGCAGTGCCCTTGCTAAATGTGTCTTCCTAAAGCCTTGTTGAACTTTCACTTTGTGTCCATAGATGGCATTTATTTGCATACATAGAAACACGTCACTTCTCTGCGAATTTACAGTCAGCACTGTGGTGAAACAGAGAATGCTGTGTGTTAGAATGTCCCAAACCCTAGAGCATTATTGATGAAAAATATTAAAAAATAAAAAAGGGCGATGGCTAATTGTTTCTAATATAACGTCACCAAATTTCAATCAAATCCATCAAAATCATTTTTAAGAATTAGCAGAATTTAGTTTTTCTATTGTGCTTTTTTTAACTGCCAATTTATTAAAATGTTCTTTCTTAGTGGATACCTACTCCCCTGGATGTACCATGCTGATAAATTTCAGCTTTTTAGCTAAACAGAAAATACTGCTTTCATTGATGAATGAGTGAGTCAGTTACATCTGTATATATAATATATAATAATATTATTATACATACAGTGGAATCTCGGTTCATGAACATCTCTGAAAATGTATAAATCGGGCTACAACCAAAAAGTTCGCCAAACTTTTGCATCTGTTCACGACCACACACTCGGTTGACAAGCAAGCCAGTTTCCCTTTCGGTTTGTGTGCACCGATGATTTCCACACGTGTTGCATTGTTCTTGGTCAGACGTGCGTGCTTTTGCTGTGAACTCTTTGTGCTCTATTTTGTTTCCCTTCCGGTTTGTACGCGCCGATTACTGTATTTAAGCACACGTTCAGCCTCTCCCTATGCATTGTTCTCAGTCAGACGTGCATGCTTTCGCTGTGAACTCTTTGTGCTCTACAGTATTTCGTGTGCTTTTGCAGTTAACCATGGCTTCTAAGCAAGTGAAGAGTGGTGATAAGAAAGGTTTGAAGAAAATCGGAATCAAAGTAAAGAAAGAAACTTTTGAAAAGTATGAGCGTGGCGTTCATGTTACTGATCTTGCCGCCGAGTACAAGAAGTCAAAATCTACAATTTTGACTATTCTAAAGCAGAAAGAGGCCATTAAAGCAGCTGATGTTGCAAAAGGAGTTAAAGTGTTAACCAGGCAGAGGTCTCAAGTGCTGGAAGAGGTGGAAAAACTGTTGCTAGTGTGGCTGAACAAGAAGCAACTTGCAGGGGAACACATAAGCGAGGCAATGTTATGCAAGAAAACTAAGAAGATTCATGGCGATTTGCTGCAAAACTATCCTTCTACGAGTGGTGAAAGTGAGGAATTTAAAGCCAGAAAAGGATGATTTGAAAAGTTTCACAAGAGAAGTGGCATTCATAGTGTGGTAAAGCATGGAGAGGCTGCTAGTTCCAATGCTGAAGCTGCGAAAGAATTAATGAAAAATTTCACAAAATTAGTGGAGGACGAAAACTACATCCCGCAACAAGTCTTCAACTGCAACAAGACCGGATTGTTTTGGTAGAGGATGCCAAAGAGGACCTACATTAACCAGGAAGATAAGGTAATGCCCGGCCATAAACCATTGAAGGACAGGTTAACCATTTTGCTGTGTGCTAACGCTAGTAGAAACGTAAAAAATCAAGCCGCTACTTGGGTTTACCTATTTGAGAACCCTCGTGCTTTCAAGCAGCACAATGTAAACAAAGTTAGACTGCCTGTGATGTGGAGGACTAACACGAAGGGTTGGGTCACAAGGATCTTGTTTTTGGAATGGCTGCACAAGGCTTTTGTTCCCACCGTGAAGCGATATCTTGAAGAGAATAACCTTCCTAAAAATGCCTTCTTCTGATGGACAATGCACCGGCAGACCCTCCAAATATGGTTGACGATATGGTTGAGGAGTACAATTTTATTAAGGTCCTGTCCCACACAACACGACTCCTCTTCTGCAGCCCATGGACCAGCAGGTTATTTCAAATTTTAAGAAGCTGTACATCAAAGGACCAGGTGTTTCAATGTGACTGAGGAGACGTCTTTGACCCTTAAAGAGTTCAGGAAGAACCATTTTAATATTCATTGCATCCGCCTTATTGATAAAGCCTGGGAGGACGTCATACACTGGACCTTGATCTCGGCCTGGAAGAAACTTTGGCCTGAATGCGTTCCTCAACAGGTTTTAGAAAGTTTTGAGCCCCCTGTTGTGGATGACATTGTGTCCATGGGCAAGAGCATGGGTCTTCAAGTGGACAATGAGGACATTGAGGAGCTGGTCCTGGATCACAAGGAGGAGCCGTCGATGGAGGAACTTGCTGAACTCCAGCAGGAGCAGCTTAGGTTGCTCACCAAGGAGCAGTCCTCCAGGGAAAAAGAGGAAAGGGCGGTTATAAAAAGTGATGCGATAAAAGTCACCATGGAAAAATGGAATGAGTGCCAGGATTTTTTCAAGAACCACCACCCTGACAAAGCGGTTACGAACATAGTGATAAACATGATGAACGACAATGTCGTCTCGCATTTCTGAAAAATTTTAATGCGTAGGAAAAGGCAAGTCACATTAGGCCGCTATTTCGCAAAGTCTGATCCACCAGCTAAAGAGCTAAAGGAGATCATTCCTCCATCGTGAAGCCGGAATCTCCCCCAAACCTGTAACCTCCTCTCCACCCAGTTCCTCCTCACTTCCTTCATTCCAAAACTCGACTCATGCAAGGTTAGATTTCTTGGTGGTTTATGGTTAGTTTTTGTATTACAGATTTTTCAAATGTTAATTTTTCGGTTCGTAGCGTGATTTGTTGCAATGTTACTTTTCTTGGTGGTTTATTAAATTACGGATTTTTCAAATGTTCATTTTTTTCCCTGTGCTTAAAACTCATTAAAAAATAAAGTGTTTACAGTGAGTGGTTCGTGAGGCTATAGCACAAACTCTTGCAATGTTAGTTTTCTCTGTTGTTCAAGGTTTTCTCAGCGTTATTCAATGTTTTCACATAAGTCTGCCCAGACAAGCCAAAGAACAGCACTTCCGGGTTCCTTTCTTCCCTCTGGTTCCTCATCAATGACGTCCAACACCCATACGCCACCAAGCCTTCCTAGCATTCCGCCACGCTTAATTTACGGTTCGCCACTTTAAATTGTCCGTCCACCCATTCCCTTTTATCTTATGATTTTAGATGATTATTGGACCTGAGGTAAATTTGTTGCAGTATACGGGGCTCAAAACCTCAAACCTTGCTAAACGAGTCTGTGTTTTATTACTATTATATAGATATAGATATATAGATATAGATATATATACATATATAGATATAGATATATATACATACACACATACACATACACACACACACACACTCTTGTGGTTGATCGGCCAGTTGGCAAACATCAGCCACGTTCTCTCAGTTGCAAAAAAGCACATCACAGAAATGTGATACAGTACCATCAAAATAATCATATTGCGATTCAGACCTATGAATGTAATACTAGATAGATAGATAGATAGATAGATAGATAGATAGATAGATAGATTTGATAGATAGGAGTTTTAACAAGTATGAAAATACACTAAAAAAAAGCCTGTCAAGGATTACCACTACACCATGCTCGAGCTGTAAAAGGACTAATACCATCATTACATTCTGTGCATATTAAATGCATCTTCTAAATATAAATAACTTAAAATTGTTATTATTTATACAGAGTTTCTTGAGTCTTGGAAAACTACACCCACTGCACTGTGAAAGCTGGAATCCCCATCCACGGTTGACTTCTGTCATGTGTTTCCTTGGATGAATTTTCTGCTCTCTTCAAATCTGAACTGATTTTGGAATGGTATGTTAGATTTTCTGCTGGCTAAACTTGATAATGTGAGAAACCACTACTATATGCAAAAACAAAATGGGAATATCATATATAAAAACAGCAATAGTAATTAATCCTTTAACATTTACAGGAACAACATCAAGAAAAAAAAATCAACTGATCATTCAATATGCAGAGAGCAGTCTCAGCAAGTGTTTCACAAACAACACATTAAACAAAGTATTAATAGGAGAAAAAAAGCTGTTTCTAGCTTGGTGTTAAAGACCATATTGCTTTTGTAGTGAACTATAAAACATCTTTTTTAATAAAATCAGACATACAATTTACAAAGAAGCAGTGACTAACAATTATTTCATCTTCATAGTATGAACTTGGAA